>NC_136005.1:30420618-30428118 GCF_048128805.1 Centroberyx gerrardi
AGGTATCTGTTTGCCAGGCAGGTAGACAGGTAGCCCTCAGCATATAGCCCATAGTACCCGGGAGTGTGTGTGTGTGTGTGTGTGTGTGTGTGTGTGTGTGTGTCCAGCAGCAAGTCTCAAGGGAGGTCTCCGGTGGTCGCAGAACTCAGCAGAAGAAGTCTGATACATGAAGGATGTTCTCTGTCTCTCTCTCTCTCTCTCTCTCTCTCTCTCTCTCTCTCTCACTCACTCTATCACACACACACACACACACACACACTAGCTCATCACTCTGTCACTTTACTTTCTCTCTGTCTCTCCCACCCTCCTCCCCTCTCTCTTTCTCTCTCTCTCTCTCTATCACTCTTTTTGACTTCTCGCGCTTCCCTCCCTCCCCTCTCATTTGTACCTTCCTCTCCCCCTCCTCCTCTTCTCTCCTTTTCAAACTCCTTCGTTCCACTTCTCCTCCTCCCTTTTGCTCCAACTGGATGTAAATGGACAACCTGGATGTAAATGTATTAGAGCATCAGCTATCATGCCATACACACAGCTGTATTTAAAAGATCTGCGAGGTTATCACAACACGAGAGACAGCTTCTTCGTGAATAATTGAAGAGCAAGGATCTGATAATATTACAGAGAGTTATGGGTGAATAATGGAGCGGTGCCTGGATGTTGATGTTCCTGATGACAGGACAGACCGTTACAGCTGAATTATGCAGGAGGTGTTCTGCTGCTGGCCTGACAACTGTCGCCTCCTGCAGCTGGCTGGCTGGCTGCTGTTTCTATTGATCATATAGATAGACAGACATATATGACACAAAAGAAGAAAGAGAAGAAAGGAGGAGAAATTTGGTCAAAAACTAAGGAGTCACTAAGCAGTCATTCAAACTTTTCCTTCTTTCCCTTTACTGCATAAATTATTAAAGAACAACAAAAATGTTAAGGGAATTAAGGGACATAAATTATGCTTTTGAGTAAAAATGAATATTAAACACTGGCAACAATGCTGTAAAATTATATTTTCTACATTTCAACAAAACCAAAGCTTCTTGTGGATTGAATAAAATCAGTAGAACTTTTTGCCAGCTGTGACTATACATTTCACTGTAAAAAAAATTTTTTAAAACAATAATGAAGCTTACAATGAGAGGCAAAGGGAGAGGCTCGACTTATGGTCTTACCGCACTGCTTACCACGAAACTTCATTGTATGGTTTTGCAATCTGAAATAAAGTCACATATAGATGTCTCAGACCAGTCATGTATGGATTATCATTTTGTTGAATGGAGTTCGCTGGTTCTGTTGTTACCTGTTGTTGGGAACAAGGAGGGAACAAGTATATTTTCACAGTCTACTAACATTTTAGCATATGTAATCTAGTTTTATTGAAGAATGATTCTTAAGTATATTATTCTATTTCATTTTATTTTCATTTTTGCTCTTTTATTTTGTTGGGAAAATGCCACATATTGTGTTATTAGTTGCCTAGAGGAGCACTTTGTTGCAACCTCTTAGATTAGTGCAGGCAGAGAAAATGGACCCACAGACAGCTGAAGGATTTTTTTTTTTTTTTTTTTTTTTTTTTTTAATTTCACAAAATGAGACTTTGTGACTTTTGACTTTTGTCTTTGTTAACTACTGCAACTACTGATTCATTTTGTCTATGAAAGAAAAGAAGGGAGTTATTTTATCACTGCCTCCCATGCCTTTTTTCAACCTCCTTTAATTCTTTATTTTAACTTTACATACAGAAAGTTAACATTAAAAACGATATTTCTCTTCATGGCTCTGCTGTTGTTCAGTCTCTTCCAATGTGAAGTGGTAGCTGATACAACTAGACAAAGTGGCTTCCACAGCACCATGCAGTAAGAGGCCTGGTGAAAATAGCAAGAGCTTTTTTCAGGTTTTGCAAAACCAAAACTAGTTCTAGTAGTTCTACTAGTTATATAGTAGAGTTCTAGTAGAAAGTGATGGAGAGAGAGAGACAGAGAGAAAGCTTCTGTTGTTTTTGGCTTTCAGCTGTGTCACATTCGCAAGCTGTGAGCAGGTAAATGAGACAGGTAATAGGTCCTCCAGACACACACACACACACACAGAGGCAGACACCCTGAGGCAGGTTGGTGAGCGGAGAGAGAGGGGGGGGGGGGGTTGTCATTACTACACCCTGAGGAGAAGCAAAAAAGAGAGAAGGTTGATGTCCGTGTGTGTGTGTGTGTGTGTGTGTGTGTTTATGTGGTTGCCATCCTTCCAGGTCTGCCATATGGAGAATGTTGGTTAAAGTCAGGATAAGGCATATCCCATAATCTCTTCCCTTGTCCTTCCTCCCACTCCACCCTCCTTCTCTTTATCTCTCTCTCCCTCTGTCACCACTCCTCTACTTATCTTCCTCCTCCTCCTCATGTTTTAGCTTTGTGGCAACTGATACTGTAATAACTCCCAGGTTGTGTAATAACTTGTTAAAATGTATTAAAATGTACGTCTTAATGAGTTGAAAATGTAGGGGTGTAACATTTTTAACTGATGATATAATAATAACATTCACGAATAATGCAATAACTCATAAGTATAAGAATGATTTGAGTTATTACATCATCAGGAGTTCAAGTTTTTGGGAGATTGTCCCATTGGTCAGCTTACCTGTTAAGTGATGAGAACATAGACACCAAAATCATCCATGTGTCCCCGGTAGATCATTGGCTCTATTCCATGCTAACACTTTAGCATTCACTATGTTGAGTGATAGTAGGCGACTAGCATTATTAAATTGTTAGTGGTTTTTATTATATGGCCTGTAGACTCAGATATTTTCAAAATAAAATATAATTAACTTAATATAGCTAATGTAGCCAGGTTTATTTTTGGAACTATTTCAGGTGAACGACATATTCATCCGCTGCTCAGTGATTTCTAACTGTACACAGTCTCCCATCAGCTATGGAAACAGGAAAGCATTGGTAGTTCAAAAGAGTATGTTATTTTATTTCATGTAAATTTGACCAATTTTCTATACAAAACCGCCACTTAGCCACATAGCATTTAAGATTATTTATCATTTAGCTTCAGAGCTGCTACAAGTTCTCCTTTTCTCACTTTTGAGATAATGCTAGTGGCCTACTATCATTCAGCATAGTGGATGCTAAAGTGTTAGCATGGAGCCTACTATCACTCAACCTAGTGAATGCTAAAGTGTTAGCATGGAGCCTACTATCACTCAACATAGTGGATGCTAAAGTGTTAGCATGGAGCACCAGAGCCAATGATCTACCAGAGACACATGGATGATTTTGGTGTCTGTGTTCTCTTAACAGGTAAGCTGACCAATGGACCCAAAAACTGGTGTATTCCTTTAAAAATACATTATACCCCTTATAAATTAATAATATTATAATAATCCCTTTATATCATAAAGGGATTGTATGTGATTGTATTACATTATCCAGCAATGTCTTACAATGACAGGTTTCATTGCATTTTTGACTCATTTAGAGGGACATTTTATTACATTTTGACACGTTATTACATTATCCAGCAGTTCGCACATGATCAGTTGCTACAGGCCTCCTCTTCTCTTCCTCCCCTCTCCCAACAAGCCAGGAGGATCACAGCTAAGTGCATGTCGTGGTGGATTCACACCCTCCTCCTCCCCCCTCCTCCTCCTCCTCCTTCTCCTCCTGTATGTCATGTTACTGTGTAATAAACCTCCTCTCTGCTCCCCTCACTCTGTCAGTGTGTTTGTTGCCATGAACGGGATTTAGTGTCACACATAGAGAGCCAAGGCTTCTTAAAGCGTGTTTTCACACACCCCTGTTCCTCCCCAACCAAGCTGTGTGTGTGTGTGTGTGTGTGTGTCAGGTAGGTTAATGCAGCCCTGTCATCAAAAGCCTTATCACTGTTGGACAGGATTCAGAGCTCCACCTCAATGTCAACTTAACCCACAAGCACTCGTACACACGCACACACACACACACACACACACACATACACACACACACACACATAAAACACCATGACTTATTTCTTGGCACCTAATTAATGTTTCCCCCTGAATGTTAAAGTCATGACAAACACCAACAAACTTTATTTGGTTACTTGTCAAACGTGTGTGTGTGTGTGTAAGCCCTGGGATTGCAGATCACACTGGCATCGGCTTTGGAAAATTAATGCCCAAAATATTTCTGGAAGCATGACTGAGTTGTGATCCCTCTACCTAAAAAAGGGAGGGATAATTTCATGAGTGCAGTTTGGGACAGCGGATCTTCTGATGTTGCTACATGTGCTACACATCTGTGGAACAAGACAACAAGGAAAACACTGGCCATACTGTACACCCATAACTGAATTAAAAACATGATATTCAAATTTTTGTGTCTTTTTGTTTTTTTTGTATTAGTGGCTAGTTAGTGGCTCTCCAATGGGGAAAAGGTGATCTTTTTTCAACACAACAAAAACTTCATGATCTTTGAACGTTACTTCATGCTTGAGTGGTGTTTTTTGTTTTTTGTTTTTTTTAAGAATCTTTTAGGGTTAAATATGTTAAAGGTCCCATATTCTCGTGTGTTGATACTTTCATCATGTTTAGATAGCACATCCAACTCCTTTATAATCACAGAGGCAAGGGAAAGTTGAATTGTATTGTGTTGAATCCATCCTATTCAACACAATATGAGAATATGAGTGTGAAATTCTTGATCGTTAACTTGATTGGTAATTCTTTCAGCAACTTAACGAGACGACCCAAATAACACCAGACTGGGCGAACCACAGCGGTCTGAAGCTACACAGGCTGACCCAAGAGCTGCTGGGTAGAAACTTAAAAATGACATCATGCTGCCAGTTTTCTTTAACGGCATCTTGCACCACACACACACTCCGCTGTGTGTGTGGTGTCATGTACCAAAAAAACTCTCAATCCATTTTCATTTTCCAGCATCTCTCTGAGCCTTACCAAGAACAGGCTGTTTCTGTCGCTGTGTCTTTAAGGCTCATTAATATTAACGACCCCTCTGTTCTGATTGGCTAACCGTTTCAAGAGTGAAATGTGAGACACCGCGGCCCGGCAGCTACAGGTAGGGAAAACTCTCCGGTAATAAACAGTGACGACCGCTCAACCGCTTTGAAAAAAACACTTTGTTAGTCTATTATTTCTTACAAAAATGATAATGAGCGAACCTTTGTGACGCCACAAAGTTACGGAAGTCCAAACGGCTCGTTTAGAGGCTCGCTTTTCTAATATGGATTGTGTGGATTTAGTTGGCGACCGTGCGTTTTGATACTTTCACCATGTTTAGATAGCACATCCAACTGCTTTATAATCACAGAGGCAAGGGAAATCCTGTTTTACACCATATGGGACCTTTAAAAGATAGAAAGTTATTACTTCCTCCGTCTTTATCTTCTTCTCTGCTGCTGTGCCTTTATATTTAAGGCGGCAAGTCCTCTGAAGTTGCTCGGGCTCAGATCGACTTCCCACTAACTTCCCTGCACTTCCCTTCCCACAGATCCACCTTTTTCCCTCGGACACTTCCCTCCGTGTGTTCCGCATGTCTCCCAACACGGCAGCTATCTGCTCACCGTTATCTGGAACACGAGGATTATTGTAGCCACTTACTTGACGAACAGCAACCGCTATCTTCCTCACCCCGGGCTTACGGAGGTGCCCACTTAACAATATCCAACTTTAATGATAATATTAACGCGTAACGAGACGAGTCGAGCGGAACAATTAAAGTCAAGCGGCCGGCCGAGTGTTTGGCAGCTTATCTCCGCGCAGCTACAATCAAAGACAATTGGTATTATCTCTAAAACAACGTATTATACAGACTATCAACTTAAAGAGGAGGGGAACGCACACACGCATCTGTACACACCTACACAGACTCACACACACACAGGTTTATCTGCGAGGTCAAACCCATTATTAACCCCATGGGCCGGAGTATTAAACTCTTCCTCCCGACGGACAAAGGAGCCTCCTGAAGAGAATAACAATCGCACAACTACCGGAGAGGGAGAGCCTGATAGCTTCTGAAAAACGAGAGAAAGCCACATGAAAAAGATAAATAAGCCGTGATTGCCTCTCCCTCCTCCCTCCTCCTCCTCCACCTCTTCTTCTTCCTCCTCCTCCCTCCTTCCCGTCGGCGCGTACACACCCCGAGGCTCGTGGGTAAAGCCTCGGTATCGGGTGAAGCCTGATTCGGAGTTAGCACCGTCCCTATTGTCACCGGCCTTTTATGTGTCATATTAGTTACAGGGGGAGACAAAGGTAGGATCGGACCAGCGGAAACCAGGGACGGACAGAGAGAGAGAGAGAGAGAGAGAGAGAGAGAGAGAGAGCGAGAGAGAGTGGGAGGGAAAGATTGATGGAGAGAGAGAGAGAGAAACTATAGTCGGAAGCAGCCACGTTAATATCAAGTTATTCTTCCGCTGGGGTCAGTGGGACAGGAACCCCTTGTGGCCTGCTACAGATCACACACACACACAAAACACATTAACACCAGAGGGAATCTCTCGTGACGACTAGTGCTTCTTTACCATCCCAGAGACACAGACAGAGCAGGAACAGGAGAAGAAGAAATATGCCATGCATGCAATCCTGGTTTTTAATGTTAAAGCCTCTGAAACTGCATGTAGACCATCATGGGCCACTGAAACTCTCCATTGAAAGCCAGACTAATGAAATTGTTCTAGGTTAGCAGCTCCTGAAGGGTTTCACAGATAAAATGATATCCTCACCTACATCATATTAGCAGTCAACAACACTGACTGGTTGATATTTTTATTAAAAGGCCAATATCAGCCTTATGTGTTGGCAAACCAATATATTAGTCTAACCATATGAAACAGCATAAATACCCAAATACAGAGTGCCAACAGCATACTTACAAGGAAGAACAAATTCAGCTGCTGTTGGAGGCCAATAACTGTTTGAAAAGAAGAAAAAAACATCTGTATTGGTGCAGAAACAAGCTTTCAAACTGAAAGCTTGTTGTTGCAACTGAACTGCCAATTGGGAAAAAAACATAAATGTCTGCCTCCTAGTGGAAATTACAAGTAGGACATGTAGGAATTTTTTTGTAAGCTCCGATTTTTCCCATTTGGTGCCACTAATTGTAGAAGTGTGTCAACATAGGTGGCAAACATGGCAGCAAATCCACCGATGTTGGCAGTCCAGGTAAATCTAAATTATCGATTATACTTTACTTACGAAAAGTTAGCAATTTATGCTGCAGTTTATTTATGATTGATTGTTTATGGTTGGTTGATGTTTAAAGTGCTACAACAGCTGACCTTACGCCATCTTGGATGTGGGGGTTCAAATGATTTGAATGTAATAAATTCACACCACACATCCAAGAATCATTTAAAAAACTACACAAGCATTAGAACAGACAGAGGAGAGGAGAAGAGAGGAGGGGAGAGGAGGAGAGGAGAGAATGGGAGAGGAGAGGAGAGGAGAGAGGAGGAGAGGAGAGGAGGAGAGGACAGGACAGGAGAGGAGAGGAGAGAGGAGGAGAGGAG
>NC_136005.1:30430618-30443118 GCF_048128805.1 Centroberyx gerrardi
ACGAGTAGTAACCAGGTTTTTTCCTATACCTCCTATACCTCTCCTATTGTTGGATGTTACTGTGTTTTTCTGTGTACAACAAGCTGCTCGTAACTAATTGCCCCTAGTGGGATTAATAAAGTTGTTTTGAATTTGAATTTGAATTTGAATTATACATGGAGATAGTCTCACATCCTATAGTTTTTCCACTGCTTGTAGTATATGTGCATTGTAGACAAGCTCATGACTCCATGGCAACAACGCTTGCGCTGGTCACTGAACCCTACATACATGCCAGAGTATACCGGTTAATGTCGTCATATCCCAGCTAGCATATTTGTGTTTTTCATATTCGGTATATGGGCTAGTCCTGGTTACTGTGTTTGCATGTGGCAACTCATGACCACAATATTTGAATATCCCAGATATAAACGGAATATTGATGTGCAATGCCCAACATTGGGAAAGCCTGTGGAATTTCGACACATCACATGATCATTCTTTCTGCTCTGTTTCCTTGATACTGAATAGTTCCTGAAATATTCTGGTCCCAGTGATGGTCCCACAAACAGTGATTTCAGAAATACACATAATAACTTTTTAGATATTTCATAACCCATCATTACTCCAAATCCAAGTTTTACTCCAGTGCTTACGAACATTGCAAAGATAGGCGTCAAACTGCATGTAAAACTCACATTTCTCACACAGCCTTCAATGCAGTGAATGTCTTCAATGCAATAAATCCCTATGTAAACAAAGCTAGTGGTAAGGTGACAGATTAGTTGTTTGTTTTTAATTGGGGTTTGCCATACTGAAGTTATCGATTGGGCCGTTCACGAAAAGACCATTCAACTTTTGTTGTTTGTTGTTTCATGTTAAGGTATATCATGTCATGTCATGTCATGTTATGTTGTGTTGTGTCATGTTAAGGTATATCATGTCATGTCATGTTATGTTGTGTTGTGTCATGTTAAGATATATCATGTCATGTCATGTTATGTTGTGTTGTGTCATGTTATGGTATATCATGTCATGTCATGTCATGTTATGTTGTGTTGTGTCATGTTAAGGTATATCATGTCATGTCATGTCATGTTAAGGTATATCATGTCATGTCATGTTATGCTGTGCAGTGATGTAAATAGGTTTTCAATGTAGTGAGTCCTGGACGGTAAAGCATCATCGGGTCATCATCGACATGAGTGAATACAGCATCCATGTGAGTTTATTTACCAATTACCAAGTTTGTAGCCTTGTTGAAATGAAATCTGTGCGGCGAAAGTAGCATTGGATGCAGGCCCAGCAAGGGCATTAAGTCTCTCCCGCGATGATTGCGACGATTTTCGAGGAAAAAATAGGGTGCGTCCCCTGGACGCGTCGATAGTGAGTTTACTGCATCCTTTCGGATTTTAACGCGTCAGAGACGTAGGACGTGCACCTATTTACATCACTGGTTGTGTTGTGTCATGTTATGGTATATCATGTCATGTCATGTCATGTTATGTTGTGTTGTGTCATGTTAAGGTATATCATGTCATGTCATGTCATGTTATGTTGTGTTGTGTCATGTTAAGGTATATCATGTCATGTCATGTCATGTTATGTTGTGTTGTGTCATGTTAAGGTATATCATGTCATGTCATGTCATGTTATGTTGTGTTGTGTCATGTTAAGGTATATCATGTCATGTCATGTCATGTCATGTTATGTTGTGTTGTGTCATGTTAAGGTATATCATGTCATGTCATGTTATGTTGTGTCATGTTAAGGTATATCATGTCATGTCATGTTATGTTGTGTCATGTTAAGGTATATCATGTCATGTCATGTCATGTCATGTTATGTTGTGTTGTGTCATGTTAAGGTATATCATGTCATGTCATGTTATGTTGTGTCATGTTAAGGTATATCATGTCATGTCATGTTATGTTGTGTCATGTTAAGGTATATCATGTCATGTCATGACATGTCATGTTACAGTATGTTATGTCATGCTATGCCATGTCAATAGTTGCCAGGGCGAGGCATTCAGCATCCAATCTATCTTCACAGAAATACACAGTGGAAATACACTGTAGATGGTCAGAGAGAGAGAGAGAGAGAGAGAGAGAGAGGCTGGGATCTTGAATGGGTCATTCTCCTCTGTGTAGTGTATTTCACTCAGTGAGGCCACTGGATCATGTAGAAATACGCTGAAATATGCAAACTTCACAGCCAATATTATCTATTTGCATGGACCAAACTTTTTTTGCCCAACCGAGGGTGCCGGAACACCACTCTGGATCCCCTTCCATGTCATGTCATCCATTAATTTTTGTCCCCTTTGCAGATTTCTATCCAGTGCAGTTTACGACAACATTTCCCATCCCCACACTGCTTCCAAAGAAAACAGGAACATCTGCAGATGGGACACCAAGCTGAAAACCTGTCCACTCCTAATCTCATTCTCTGTCTCCCTCTAGTGCGGCCTTGGATGAAAGGCCAGGATGGCTGAAAGCCTTCGAACACGGAGCTGCTCCCACATCAGCCTCTGCAAAATAAGTCTTTTTTTATGTCCACTCTAACCCATCCAGAGTGACTTGCAATGAGTTCACCAGTAGAACCAGAACCTTAAATTCCTATATCCCTAACTAGATCCCAAATATTCATGTGTCTCTAGAACATTCATGCATGATATAGAAGTGCTTTTTTTAACAACATAAGGTAGGGAAGAAGGGGATGTGAAGTGTTTCTTGAAAAAATCGAGTGACTTTGCTGTCCTGACTAGAGTGGGAAGGTCATCACATTGTTGGGAATCATTTTTCCCTTGAAATTCTTACAGTTTGTCCCTCCTTATGGTTTGAGAATCACTGATTTTGCCCCATAGTGACCTGTCAGTTTTTCCCCTCTGGTCTGAGTCAGTATTATATGTTTATTGTAAGTATAAGTATTTCTCATAAGATTCAGGAGATCAGTACAGACCACAGAGAGACAAAACAGCCAACACACGCAAGGTAAAATATAAAAAAGAAAAAACGCACATTAATAATTAAACGTAGTCTGGTTTTTCATTAGGGACGTTCAGGGAAACAAGGGACAACATGTTAAAGTGTTTAACCCGAGCACACACGCTCTCAAAGAACAGAGCAGCACACACACACACACACACACACACACAGGACTCATCAACCTTTGGGATCCAACAGCTTAGCATGAAAGCAAAGGTGAAACAGAATCTGTAAATTGCAGAGCAGGGAAAAGGAAAGAGAGAGAGAGGGAGAGAGAGAGGGAGAGAGAGAGAGAGAGAGAGAGGGATAGACAGAGAGCTGTTATCAGAGGAGGGGTATGTGTAACCTCATCCCCATGCTAGAGTTTCCTGATCGGGTCACCTGACCGCGGCCTCGGGGCGTGATTGGCTGATTGGCTCTCGCAGCCAGGTAATGATGTAAGGTGAGTGTGTGGGAACGGGAGAGGGTGATAAACCTGTGTGTGTGTGTGTGTGTGTGTGGGAACAGGGTAGGTTGATAACAGCTTTTCCCACTGCTGCCATATGACCCTCTCACCTGCCTACCTAACACTGGTTATCACCAAACCCTACACAGCGGGAGGTGTGTGTGTATGTGTGTGTGTGTGTGTGTGTAGACGGAGGGTGTGTGTATGTGTGTATACGCACTTGTGTGATGCCGGAGGGTGTGTGTGTGTATGTGTGTGTACGCCCGAGTGTTTGAATAACCTGAGCGAATGGGAAAATGGGTGAGAGACTGAGAACATGTTTCACAACCAGAGAAGAAGAAATATGAATCTGAGCTCAACAAACAAATGAACCCAATGAACAAAAAAATCCACTACACCTCCATTACAGCCAGTGTTAGGAAGGAGGGAGTTATTCTATCTATTATATCTGCTTGTATCTATTATATTTATGCTCATGTTGTTGTTATTGATATCAATAAACACGACTTGATTTTCATTTCATTCATGTAATGATTGATATAAGATGAAAGAATAAAGTCATTCACCCCACACCCCACCCCACAACACACACACACACACACACACACACACACACACACCACCAACAACAACAACACCACCCACTCACCCCCACCACGATCATCACCACCATCCAGCCCTGTTCCCATCCTGGTCGTCCAAAACCTTAATTGATCTTGGCCTCTGCGTGTGTGTGTGTGTGTGTGTGTGTGTGTGTGTGTGTGTGTGTGTGTGTGTGTGTGTGTGTGGACAGAGGGAGAGTGAGAAAGAGAAAAGAAAGTGGCAGTCACTGGGAATAGATTTTCTGGGAACCGGGAGCCCCCACGAACACCCACACCACATTTAACACACACACACACGCGCGCACACACACACACACACACACACACCCTCCTTCTCCCCCCTCGGCCCCTCGTGCTGGAAGAAGCTGGCTGGTTCTCAGACACCTGGTCATTACCATTGCTAATTAGCTACCATTAATCAGGCCTGTGTGTGTGTGTGTGTGTGTGTGTGTTTTCTTGCATGTGGGCATGTGTGAAAACGAGACAGAGAGGGAAAGCGAGGCAGACTTAAAGAGAGGGAAAGAGAGAGAGAGAGAGAGAGAGAGTTCTATGACAAAGACAGCATCGCGTTAATATTACACAGAAAATTTAATTTTCTTTTCTTCCGCATCATATTCTGCTTCTTCTTCTACTATTTCGTCAACTAAATGTCATCATCTTCAGTCTAGCCAAAGCAAAAGCTGTGAACTGTGACTAAATAAATGAATGAGCACGTTATGTTAAGACTCATTATGGCATAAGTTTGGAAAAAAAAATGTCAGTAAACTAAATGCCTTCTTCTTTGTGTGTGGTGGAGGTGGAGGTGGGGAAGAGGTTCAGGTTTGTGATGTAGGCTGAAAAGACAAGTGTATTTTTATATAAAAATCTTACCTAGTGCAGCTTTAAAATGACAAAAATCTCTCAAAGAATCTCTGAGCACAATTCCATACTAATTGTACATCTGTAAATACAAAGTCGTATCTATCCTATTTGTATTCCCTGTATAGTCACACTGTTTATTCATATTTGGTACTTTGGTCAGACACTAAATGCAACTTACTACTGAGTCCTTGTAAAAAACCAAGTCACCACACTTATTGTATATGCTGTATATATTTTCAGGAATCTCTTCTTTCTTTCTTCTTTTAAATTCTATTTGTAAAGATTGATTGCTGCTTGTTTGTCTGTCTAAATGTCTGTATATTGCACTGCACCAACCTCACCAAGTCAAATTCCTAGTATGTGAAAATGTACCTGGTGAAAATATTCTGAAATGAGCAGCATCAACAACTTGAATTCTCATTCTGGCATTGTGATAAACACTGAACTGAAATAAAATGTGGGGAAAGTCTCTTTTGTCTTCCCCCCTCCACAGAGAGGTCAAAGGTCAGGCTCAGATACAGAACAGCACCAGTGGAGCTGGTAGGGTTTCAGTGTGTTGCTCAAGGACACTTCAGCAGGGTGGAGGCTTGCCAACCTGCACCCTCTGGTTGAAGGACATTCTCTCTAAACTCTAGGCCTCTCTGAAGCCCAGTTTGACTAAAACCAGGAACCTCGCTGAAATTAATTTTATGTATTTATTATTTTATTTTATTTATTCAACAGGGACAATGGACAGTGAGTAACTGCCCCAGAATTAGCTAGAAAGCTGAATTTCATCTGCAGCCTGGGCAGGTGATACAAAGGTAAGCATGTTTACAAGATACAGTTAGTAGGAAAATATTAAAGGTCCCATATTCTCCACTTTCCAGTGTTTTATTTTCTGTTTGAGGTCCATTCAAAGCTGTGTGTGTGGTGTCATGTACCAAAAACACTCTCAATCTATTTTTACACCTTCATTTTCCAGCATCTCTCTGAGCCTTACCAAGAACAGGCTGTTTCTGTCTCTGTGTCTTTAAGGCTCATTAATATTAACGACCCTCTGTTCTGATTGGCTAACCGTTTCAAGAGTGAAACGTGAGACACCGCAGCCCGGCAGCTACAGGTAGGGAAAACTCTCCGGTAATAAACAATGACAACCGCTCAACCGCTTTGAAAAAAACACTTTGTTAGTCTATTATTTCTTACAAAAATGATAATGAGCGAACCTTTGTGACGCCACAAAGTTACGGAAGTCCAAACGGCTCGTTTAGAGGCTCGCTTTTCTAATATGGATTGTGTGGATTTAGTTGCCGACCGTGCGTTTTGATACTTTCACCATGTTTAGATAGCACATCCAACTGCTTTATAATCACAGAGGCAAGGGGAATCTTGTTTTACACCATATGGGACTTTTAAAAATTCCAGCTCTCAGTGTATTACATACAAGTCATATAAAAGTGTGCTATGCGTGAATAACACCATAGAACTCTATTCTAGTATCAGACACACAGATAGACAGACAGCGCAGCACACAGAGAGGCATTCCTGAGCATTTCTCATGACAGACAGATTAACACACAGTAGCCGTTAGCCTCTGTGTGTGTGTGTGTGTGTGTGTGTGTGTGTGTGTGTGTGTGCATGTGTGCATGTGTGTGTGTGTGATGCTAATGAGCGAGATGCATCAGTGAGCTGTGTCATCCGAGGGGGGCTGAGGAGGGGGATGGCTTAAATCCACCGCGACACATGGAGACACACACGCACACACAACACACACACACACACACCTCCCTCTGTATCCCAGCACATTCCTCCAGTGTGAGCAGGGGCAGCGTCCCCCCCCAACCCCCCATCCCGCCCTCTCAAGCCAAAACAACAAAAAACAAAAAACACACACACTGAAGAAAACAACAAAAACGCTTGCTGTGTTCTGCATCACCTCATTGGAATTCAGCGAAGCCTAGAAATAATATGAGAAAACAATCTCAGACTACCGGACTGTAAACATCTTATGTAATGCATTATGGTTTATGACTCATCTCAAAAATGATATTATGACTTTACTTATTCGACCCTGGGAGCAGAAACTCTCCCAAAAGCGACGACAGCATCCTCTGTTACCTTCGAAAATCACAATAATTCAGTTCCTTCTGCTGTGTTTCTTAATATATGAATGGCAGTTATAGCATCGGCATCATCATCTGCTTCATCATCATCATCATCACTGATATCATTTCATCATCAGGAGGCAGAAGACAGACAGAGAGAGGCAGTCAAACCGACAAAACAGACAGATCTCCACATCCACATCCAATTACTGCTATGGCCTTGAAGACAGAAGACAGATCCTGCAGAACACACACACACACACACACACACACATTGCATACACACAGCCAGCAGTGCTTCCTTCTTGTCGAGCCGGCAACAACAGCGAGGAAAATAGAAGCCGATTCCACTTGAACAGGACGGACGGCCTTGGATGAAAATACAAAACACACACACTGCCATTCTCTCTCTCTCTCTCTCTCTCTCTCTCTCTCTCTCTCCCACTTTTCCCACTTATTCAACATATCAGGGAAATATTTTACACACACACACACAGACACAGACACAGAACAATGGGCCTGCTGAAGCTGGGTTGTTTGGCTTGGTGCTGCTGATTAATACAAAGGTTGCTGTTTACAAAGTACAGGGCTAATGGAGGGAGGGAAGGGGGGTGGGGGGGGTCCATCCCACTCCCTACACTACGCACGCACACACACACACACACACACACACTCACATCATGTTTGATGACCCCTACCCCTGACCCACCCTCTCTTGTTAAGAACAGGAAATTCCTCATAGGGGTAAAGAGTTGTTTATGAGAGTTACTACTGGTAATTCTCTCTCTCTCTCTCTCTCTCTCTCTCTCTCTCTCTCTCTCTCTCTCACACACACACACACACACACACACCAAAACTAACAACACCGTAAAGGATGCTTAACAGACAGCTACTGCTCTCTGTGTGTGTGTGTGTGTGTGTGTGTGTGTGCTGTCACCTTGTTAACAGCTCCAGTTATTACTTCACACCTCTGACTAAGGTTTTATGGGACTACTGTGACCCCCCACACAACAACACTGCCAGACACACTGACAGTGTGTGTGTATGTGTGTGTGTGTGTGTGTGTGTGTGTGTGTGTGTGTGTGTGTGTCACTCAATGGTTGCTTGTGTTGTAAAATGAATTTTTGAATTTTATGAAATTTATCAACAATATCATTCAAAACATTCAGATTTTAAGTTCACATTTCAATTGTATGACAAATTCCCATTGAATTGGAATAAGTAATTCTAGCTTAAATGAAGTATTACCATTTACGAAACTGCTTTAAATGAAAGAATCATAATTTACGCAATTGACTCAAATACAAGTAAAATAAATAGAATGATTGGATTTAAATGTGGGGTTTGTGTTTATAGTGACAATGCATTTCAGATGTTTTACTTTTATTTAATTACCATCAAACTGAAACACATTCACATCCACAGTGATGCGCGTGTATGTCGGACATTTTACAATGCATATATCATGTATTATGATGCTGTTATGGTTTGGGTCATGAAGCATTTTCAAAGGTTCTGTGAGAAGAGGCAGGACAGCGCTCTGTGTGTGTGTACAGGTGAGTAAACGGTGCATGGCTAGGAATAGTAAAGGGAGAGGCAGACATCGCTTCATTCATCTCTCAGTAGACACACACACACACACACACACACACACACACACATACAGGCAGTACAGTGGGAGGTGTGTCACTGTAATTTACCACAAATGCAACTTTTCATCTCAGTGTATTCTTTCTCTCCCTCTCTTTCTCTCTCTCACAAACGCACACTGTCCTTACATGGGAAGAAGTACTGTTAGTTTGCCGAAATGTACTTGAATGAAAGTAAAAGTTCACACACTTAAAATATACTTAGAGTAACGTGAAGAGAACATTGTTGTATGAGAGAAAAGAGTTTGAACTAGATTCTTTTAATTAAAAAAAAAGACAAATTAAAGCCAGATTGCTTTTCTCTTCTCTGCAGACTAAATGTTCACTGCTAATGGCTCCACAACAATTTATTATCCAGTTTCTGATGCAATGCCTATGGAAAGCCTACAAAATCTGTACTCTGTAATGACCGATAAGCATATTCCTTCAGTCAAAACATAAAAAAGTGAAATTACTGATATTAAAAAAAAATTACAAATACACAAAACATTTACTCAAAGTCAGCAAGAGTAATCGTAATTTGTTCCTTCCACCCTTGCTATAATGTTAAAGTAGTGCAATACAGTTAAAGGAAAGCAATATAGTAGAAAGCAATGAAGTGGGACATGAACAAGGCACATTTCCTCTATGTGGTACCAAGTCCTTGCTTGTGTGGGTGCGTGTGTGTGTGTGTGTGTGTGTGTGTGTGTGTGTGTCTGTCTCGTCCAGCAACCGCCCGCCACCCACCTAGTGACTTGGTACTTGGAAACTGTAACCTAGTTGGCAATTAATCTGTTCGCGACAAGAAAAAAAAAAAAAGCTTATTTTACTCATTTCTAAGGCTGGTCAGTTCATTTTGGAAAAAACAGAGAAATTCTCACATGTTCTGAAACCTCCATGTTCTTTTATCCTATTACGTCTCTTCCATGTTCCGTTTTCGATGCAAAATGACTGGCAAACATATGGACTGGTAGGTAGTTGCAGTTGCTCAAGCCTCAAACGCCCCTTAAAAATGAATACTTGTACACAAAGTTAATTTCCTCCGTCTATTTTTCCTGCGTTTGAACAGCATTACAGCAGATAAAACCCATTCTGCAGATCTGAGACATGTGGGAGCCAGATTACCAAATGTTCCACACCACATTAGTCCCATATTACATTAAAATCACAGCACTTCGGGCTTCATTTCAAAACATACCCAGAAATTAAAGCATTAATTACTGTAATGATGGTAATCTGAGGGAATGTGACACCGCGTTAGAGCATGACAGATTTAGAGTGTCTATTTCTGAACGGGGCTAATTTAAAAAATGGTTTAATTCTTCCGGAGGTTTGAAGCTGGTAGGAACCCTGGGGGATCATTTGACGTGCTGCCGTGTTGACGAAAGGACGCACCAAGAAGTTTGCGCCAGGCACTTTATGCCTGATAGTGGGGACAGCAGGGACGGCCAGGTGGTTTTAGACCTTCTACATCTGGAGGGTGTGTTCCCACCCCTGTCCAAGTGCTTTTGAGAAAGACTAAGGGCAATTTCACACCTGATAGTCGGCTTCCGTGGTTCGCACCTGATGCGAGAATGCTACATCGTTTCGTTTTTCAGCTGGTCCGGTTCGCTCTCACAAAGCCAAAAATCAAACGGTCCAGAGCTTGTAAACAAAGCCATGTGGTTGAAAATGCTGTTTGGTCATTGGTCAGTTAGCAGGTAAAATACAACAAAATCCTCGCAACTTCTGCCATCTTACATCATGGAGCAATGTCAGGTTCTGTTCATGTCAGTCTTGATTCGGAGGCAGATCAGCAGACTGTAGAGGATTACGCATATGAACGGCTGTCAAGAATGCGGGTATTAAATAATTTCATAATACAGGCATTTCGAGGAAGACGCTCTGCAATCAGACAATCTTATCACAGAAGAAGGCTGGCTCTGATGAGATCCTACGACTTGTTTGCATTTGCCATACGGGACTAGTGAGGTAAGTTGGTCCAAACTATAGAGCTGACGATTGCGATCATGCAGAAATCCCAAAAAGTTGATCCATGCAAACGCTGTTGTTGTTGCAGATGTTGTTTTTAACCAATAAAATGCAGAGTAAATGGTACGCTTCCTGCGGTGGATGGTGAATGGTGTTCTCACCAGAAATTAACTGCTCCAGAGTTCACTTGGAAGCGGTCTGAGACCAGCTCTTCGAGGTGGACCAGAGAGTGGTTCTTTGGTCCGCACTCACGTTCGATTATGGTGTTCACACCACCCAAAACGATCCGAACCAAGGGGGTAAACGCTCCAGGGTGCGATTCAAACGGACTAAACAAGGCTGGTGTGAAAGCACCCGAAGTCTACTGACTGGCGTTTCTGGCACAAGAGGTCGTTTTGATACTTTCTTTGTAGGAAACTCTTATGGAAAATCGCTATGGTCGTATGGTGGTGGCTCCAAATGGCAGTAAGAGGTGAACTGTTTTAAAACTGCTTGAACTTCAATACCAAGAAATCCTGAAAGGTGATGACAGCATGCTTGTGTTTACCAATCTGTCCGGTCTGTGATGCTGTATACCAAAGGATACCAAAGAGACGAGAAAGGAAAAGATCTAATGTTGGTGAGTCCAACGGAGCGCTGCGCACTGCTGTTTAGGAGACAGTTTGGATTTCACTCTTAAGTTTCCAGAATTTCAGTGGGACAAATAGGGTGAATCTACAATATTCAGTTAGTAGGGATGGGTCACTCTTCTCTATTGCAGCCCCACTTGTGATTTAGGCTGATATAACAGGTGTACCTTTGCATAAAAATCTTGTCAAGTGCAGCTTTAAACTATGAAATACTAGCTCTATATCAAGACTTCTGCCCTCCAGGAAAATATTCACTGGGTTGGTGTTGGCTAAGCGAACGCCTGACCAGGCCGGAGTGAGTTTGAGCTGAATCCCACAACCCAAGTACTCCATTTACACTTACTCACAACCAGGTTAACTGCACCCCAAGGTTCAAGGATGCAATGTTAGAATAGGTAGCTGAGGCATCAACTTTATTCCCTGGACAAGCCATAGCTTAGGAAGCAAACTTAGGGACTCTCAGTTGTAGCAGCATACACTCAGAACACATCCCAGTTCAGAATGTTCTTCACATGTGGTGATTTCTGTTGGTTCTCTGCTTGGTGTTAGGCTGGAAGACTGGAGCAGTGATGAATCAGCACTAAACCGCTGCCAAAAGCCTCAAGAATGGAAAAGGATGCCAAGCAAGTGTCTGAGCTCCTATCAAGGCAAGAAAAGAATGACATATGGAGCCAGAGGACAAAACATACTGGTGTTGTATCAAAAAACACTGGTACAGTGGATTCAAAAGTGAAGGGGATCAGTGCCTAGCTCCTGTGCTGTAAAGCTGTATATATCTGGTTGACTGCGGCCGGTCAGGAAAAGCCCCAGAGGCTGTGGACTGCCTTGACTTGGCGTGGACCCGGTTAGCCTGAACGCCACATCAGCATGAGCCAAGGATCACACATGTTGGTTAAAAGGATTAATTGGAAAAGGTTCTTCATTTCATTCCGGCCATTTGAAAAGCAACAGACTCCAAAGCAGCAGAGTCAAGTCTTGGCTCAATCATGTGTGTCTACGTGAATGTGTGTGTGTGTGTGTGTGTGTGTGTGTGTGTGTGGGTGTGTGTAATTCAGAACCAGAAGTAGCACCAATTCGCTAAGTAGTCCAGTTGGAGCGACAGAATGACTAAATGGTCCAAAACGGACAAACAAAGATCCATATGCCCATGCTGTGTGTATGCCAGCATCTCTCTCTCTCTCTCTCTCTCTCTCTCTCTCTCTCTCTCTCTCTCTCTCTCTCTCTCTCTCTCTCTCTCTATCTATCTCTCTCAGTGGGCCAAGTCAAATCTTGTTGCTAGGTTTTACATGCTGGCAACTTTCCAAGCCACTC